>NW_024070199.1:43618383-43640241 GCF_014754425.2 Oryx dammah
CCTGGAGGCGGTGCTGGCCGACGTGAGCTACCTGATGGCCATGGAGAAGAGCAAGGCCACGCCGGCGGCGCGCGCCAGCAAGAAGATCCTGCTGCCCGAGCCCAGGTGAGGCGGGCGCCGCAGCCCCGCGCCCCGGCCGCCCGGGCACTGGCCCCGCGATCCCCTCAGCCCCGCTCAGCGCCGGCGTCCGGCAGCCCTGGCCGGTCCCCGGCGCCCCCGGACCTGTGCACCTGAACACCCGGGGCGCCCCAGCGCGGGGGCTTTCCGGCTGCGCGGGCTCCCCGACCCGCCCGGTGCCCCCGGGCCGGCTCTGCCTGCCTTCCTTTCGCTTCACACACTCCGCCTGGCCCCCTTCTCCGTCAGCCCTCTCGCTTGCGCCGTGCACCCCCTTCATCCTCCTCCGGATAGCCCAGGGTACCCCTTTCCCACCGCGGACTCCCCTGCCTCTGCCTGCCCATCTCCCGGGGCCCGACTCCCAGCACCACCCCCTTTCGGGTTCCACCGGCCCCCACCCTGGCCCCCTCGGGTGGGCCCTTCTGTGAGGTTCGGGGCAGACCAGTCTTCCGGGGATCTTCCCCGGTCTTCCCGCGGGCTTGGGGTGGGAATTGAGAGTACTCTGGGGGCTGGGGGAGCGGTGGGGAGCAGGGTCCGGTGTGCACCCCATGGCTCTGTCCCTCTCCCCTGGATTTCCTCCTCTGGAGAGAGTCCTGCCTGTGGTACCCCAGGGGTGCTGCTTGCCAGGGGATGTCCCAGCATGCCTGCAGCAGCTGGATCACAGCTGCCTCCTCTCTGTGAGATAACTGACCTGATACCCAAGTTTCACCTGCTCAGGGTTTAGGCGCAGGAGTGGACAGCGTAGGGACGCTAGCTGAGGCTGTCCAGCATGTTATGGCTTCGAGAGTATTTTCCCATCCCTTGAGCCTCGCAACAACCCAGGGGGCCGGTCGGTCAGGTGTGGTTTTGTCTCCGTGGAACAGATAGGGAAGCTGAAGGCCCAGACATGAGTGGCCTGCCCAGTGTCCCAGGTAAGCCAGGGTGATGCTGGGCTGCCAGAATCAGGGCTTCTGGCTGTGGTTCCAAGTTGGGTGCATCACTGTAGCCTGAGCCCAGGCCTGGCCATTCTGCCTGAAGAGCCACATGCCCCGCCAGCCAGGACCCTGGGCCCATCCTAGCCATCCTGGTCTTATCATGTGACTTTGGGCAAGTCCCTTCCCATTTCTGGGCCTCAGTTTTCTCATCTGTGAAATGTGGACAGTGTGAAATAACGGCTGTGCCTCTGTGGCATCCTGAGTGAAGCGGGGCCCATACGGGCTTGGAGGGGCGGTGGGTACTGTGCCGACGTCTCCAGTGCCTTTCTCCTGCCTGCTCACTGGGTTTCAGATTGACTGAACACCAGGCCTGGGAGAGGGAAATTGGTCTGCATTTTGCAAAGGCCGTTAGGGCCCTTTTTTTCTAAGACATTTGCAATCAGATTTCTCAAAACAGGAACCAGACTGACTGCCAGCCGGGGGCTGTCCGGGGAGCAGCGACAGTTAGAACAAAAATGAGTTCAGAAATGACAAAGCCACGAGGGAGGAAATGGGGGAGTTGGCCTCTGGGGTGCACAGCGGCTCTCCTTGGTGGCCACGGCCTCGAGACCCTCCAGCAGGTTGCACTTCAGCAAAGCGTGAGGCGGGGCTCTTTCTGGAACTCTCTGCGTTTGGGTAATCTCGCCCCAGAATGCATTGCTGGCGGTGGGGCCCCGCCTCGGCTTGGCTCTGCAGGTGTTAGAACCCTGAGAAACAAGATGTTCCTCTTTTTCTGTCCCCATTACACCCTTCGTATCGACCGCGTTGAAAGGAGTAGTGGTGGAAATCATGATAATTTATTTATTTCTGACATCTGTCATCTCAGCCGATCCAAAAAACCAGCCCGCGAGGTTGGCAAGGCCATGTCTTACATGTAGTAGTTGCTTAAGAAATAGCAGGACCACGTGGTGTCTGAAAGCAGGGGGGCTGTGAGGTTGAGGGGAGCAGCAAGAGGCCGAGAGCCAGGGGTCAGGGGTCCTCAGGTAGGCTCGCCACCTGGCGGTGCGACCTTGGGCGGATGGCCAGCACCTGAGAGTTGCACTCGGAGCCCTCGCCGTGAGCTGAGGCTGGGCAGGGGCTCGGAATCCACACCTTCCACCTCGGAGGGTGAGCTGCCCTTTGCCTTATGCTCTGCACACCCCCTGGGGCTGATGCCTCTTGCCCTGAAGACTGTTACGAGTATATCTTACAGTTGCCAGTTTGCAAAGTGCTTTGTACCCCATTTTATCCTTTTCACAACCATAGGAAACGGGCACGGCAGGTGGTATTTCCCCACAATAAGTCGAAGCACCTGAGGCTCAGAGAGGGGAAGAGACTTGGTCGCAGAGGCGAGGTGGTGTTTGAATTTGGGATCTCCGGACCCCCAGGTGCTCTTTCCCCACCGTGCTTCCTGTTTCCCACATGCCTTTCCAGACCTCTGCACTTACCCTGGGCCTTCTCTTGAGTGTGTGCCAGCTGGCCCCCCATGCCCAGGGAGGGTGGCCTGGAAGCCACAGGGCAGACCCCGCTCCATCAGCTGTCTTGGTTCACAGGGCCCAGCCCCCTCCCCGCCTGGGGTCACATCTTCCCCTCAGCCACGACGTCGGGGTCAGGGAGGAAGGCCATGGTTTGCCTAGCACACAAGGTGCCATTTGGAGCCGTTTCCACCTTGGGGTGGTCCATCTTGGCAGCCTCCCTGCGGCTGGTGCCTGGGTTGTGGCTTGGTTGGGAGCTGGGCTGGCTCACAGCTCTGACTTCTTGGGGCTGGGGAACAGGAGCTGTTGGGCACAGGGCCACTTCAAGTTGGCACAGGGGCCTCCCCTTCTGTCCCCCTATAGAATCCAGAGGAGACAGACTCATTTCTCACCCTTCTGGCAGAGGGAGGCAGCTGTGTGGCAGGAGTCCAGAGACCCGGCTTCCAATCCCGCTGCAGTGCCAGCTCACCTGGGCCCTAGGGATACCCTTTATCCTGGCTGAGCCTGCCTCAGTTTCCACCTCGGTCCAACGAGGGGGCTGCCCTCGACCGATGGACCCCCCGACACACACACCCTCGTGCTCCTTCGGCTCTCGGGGTCTGGTCAGTGCCGCTCTCCCGAGAAGCTGCTGTCTGTCTTTCCCAGCAGCGGCCACGGTCCCGTAATGATCGTCATTTGCTTAATATGACCACGGAGGCCTCGTGTAATTAATCTCTGGGTTCCTGGCGGAGGAGACCGGCCTGGGTGGCCCCGGGAGATGCCCAGCTCTCCCTGGTGACTGCAGCAGCCCCAGTGGCAGATGTCAGAGCCGGGTGCCTCTTGCAGCCTCTCCTCTCGCCTCTTTCTTTCCTGGTCCCTCCCCCCGCCGTGAATTTCCTTCTTCCTGCCCTTCTCTGGCTTCCCTGACTCCCAGACCCGCCACTCTTCCTCCACCGCTTCTTCGTTCCTGTTAACTCTTTGCTCCCAGGACTTCCTGCCCTTGGTCTGCGGAGGGAAGAAGCGCAGGCGGTGGTTTTCTTGCTTCCTCCTCCCTCTGCTTCTCCATCACCAGCAGAAACCCTGCTGCTTGCAGCCTTTATCCCTTACCCAGAACGTTCCGCTCCAGTAGCAGCATTTTCCCACCCTATCCCTCCGCCTCCCGCCGTCCCCCGCCTCCGAAAACAGGATTATCTTTTAGGGCACTCATCCCCTCCGGGTCTTTGAAGCTCCCCCCCACCCCCACCCCCGCTCTCCCCAGGAGTGGGTCTCCAGGACCTCTTTCCCCATCTGTTCTCCTTTCTAAATCATAGGATTTCACATTTTTTGCCGTTAAGTTGCTTGCCTGCCTGCCATCTCTCAGTAAATGGATTCTAAGGGAGCGTGAGCTTGACAGGTTGGAATCTGTGCGGGGAATCTGGGCTCTGTCAAGCCAGGAATAACGTGCCCTATTAATGCACGATCAGTCCTTAGTAGTAAACTCCCGGTGACGTCAGGTGTAGGCACAGTCTGGGGCGGCGTTTCCTGCCCGCCACGGGCACCTGGGGAAGCTGTGCAGAGGGGCTGGGCTGTGTGCACACAGCTGGAGCCTCCAGGATATTATGTTCTTGCCTCGGAACAGACAGCAGAAGCCAAGAAGACCTGAGAGCCTTTGAAGAACACACAGCCTCCATCACACTTGCCCTTATTTATTATTATTATTATTATTTTTGGCTGCACTGGGTCTTAGTTGGCACACGAGGAATCTTTGTTGCTGCATGGGAGATCTAGTTCCCTGACCAGGGATCGAACCCGGGCCCCCCTGCATTGAGAGTGCAAAATCTCAACTGCTGGGCCACTGGGGAAGTCCCACACCTGCCCTTCTTTTTTCCCCGTGGCCCCAAGGGACCAATGTCCTCTGCTGATCATAGAAAACAGTTATACTCGAGTTATCCCTCATCTGTTTCGAACAGGAGATACTAAAAAATGAGGCGTTTGGCTGCAGACTTTTCTAAGACAGTAACCTGCCCTCTGCATTGCTGCTGACAGGCAGGGTAGTGTCTTGACTGGCTGAAAAGCAGGGTTTCCGAAGTGGGTTTTCTGATGCTGACGTGTCTGCTGCTCTGTTCTCTGAGCAGGGAGGCCATTCTGTGTTTGGGGTTCAGGATAGCTCTCTTCCTGGGAGTGCAGGGCAGGGAGCCCTGGAAGTTGTTCCGGGTTTGTTCTCACGGGCTGAGAGCAGTGAGCGGCGGGGTGCAACAAGGCCACTGGAGTGTCTTTTCCCACGAGCCATCGCTTTGTGGCCGCCCTGCCTCGGTGAGCTCGTGGGTGCGGTGCCCCGTGGTGTCATTTCTCTTCCCTGGCCCCGGACTTGCTCCAGAGCTGGCCGATTTGGTCGCTCTTTCCCATTTGGTATGCGGTCCTTCCTCGAGCTCTGAGGATGCTGTCAGCCCCGAGGAGAGTCATTGAGCAATATTCATCAGAAGCCCCTGAGGACTTCCTCATACCACTTGGCACCATGGTGCCAGGTTTCCTGGAAATGCCCCAGAGGAGTGCCCCTGCCGTGGCGACAGCCTCTGGTCTGCTGGCTTGCCCGCTGTCTCTCCCAGCGTGTGTCGCTTCCTGGGGTGGCTGCCCCCGAGTGCACAGCCCCCAGGCCAGCTTGCACTGGGGCTCTAGCATCCTGTCACCCAGAAGCGCAGGAACCATGGCCCCTGGCCCTGCCACGTGCCAGCTGGGGCTGCCCCAGCCTGATCGGCGCCCACAGCCAGGGTACAAGTCCAGGGTCCCCTGGGACCCTGCGCCCAGCTCTCCCAAAAAGGCTGGGGGAGGCCCCCGCCTGGTGGGGGGGCCCTTTCTCAGGCGGGGACTGGACATTTTCTTGCCACTGGCTTGGTTGGGACTCAGGGTGTGCTGCTTCTCAGTTTCTTCTGTCCTCGATTTCCTCACCATCAAGATGAGCATGTTTGCTCTCGACCCTGAGGTCCCTCCCCATCCACACAGGCTGTGGTCTGTGACTCTGAGTGGGCGTCATCTGGGAGGCCACTGTGCCACAGAGTGAGGGACTTAGCTCTCCCCTTGAACCACGTGGTACCAGAAAGTGCCGGAAGCTCTCCCCCCTCAGCCCTCACCCTGCCGCCCCATCACCCCAGCCCATGCTGGGGTGGGGGGCCGGAAGTGCTGTCTCCCCAGCCGCCAGGCAGCTCTTACCCGGGGGCCCTTGCTCCTGGCAGGGCAGGTATTGGGCTCTGCCGCGGGGCTCCCCGGGCTGGTCTGTGAGCAGAGTGGAGTTCCAGCCCTTCAGGCTCGGGGAGAGGCTCACAGGTGCAGCCCTGGGGAAGGGTCCCGTCGTAGCCCCACTCCCTGAGGACGTGGCAGGTGTGATCAGATTCTAGAAGGGGGGCTCCCGCCAGGAGAATGAGGCCCGATGCGACAGGCTGCATTCTCCTATCGCCGTGCGCTCTCCGCCTGTCTCAGCGGTCAGCTCAGTGCTGGCGATTCAGCATTTGTTGACATCCTCATTTTACAATGGGGGAAGCTGGACATTTAAAGTCTGTAACTTGGCCTGGCCTCTGGGAGGGAGGAGGGAAGAGCCATTTGGAGCCCAAGGCTGGACACCGGGCAACTGCAGGAACCAGGGCGGCCGAGCCCCTTCCCCCGAGAGGCTGGGAGGTGGATGGTCCTTCGGGGGCAGGGACGCAGAAATGATGCAGGCACAGGGCTCCTCTGACAGCCCGACGTCCATCTGGGGGCCCGCACGCTCCTGGATATCAGAGTCATTGACCTGGGTGGGGTCAGGAATGCTGCTGTGGGCCCATCGCCACTCAGACTCCACCAGTATCAGGCCACGGGGGTAGGAGACAAAGGTGACCCAGCCCAGGAGGCCGCCACCACCTCCCGTGCCAGCCTGTATTTGCCACCCTGGCAGGAGCGTCCTCCACGACACGCTTTCCTAACCTGCCAGCTCCCTGGGCCTCAGCCCCGTGGGAACAGACAGGAAACCCTAACGCTGCTGCCTGGAGGCTTCCCCTTCAAGGACTGCCGAGGCTGACCTCGTGTTTGGTTCGGGTTGGGGTGGGGGGGTTGTTTATTTTATTTAGAAAACATTTTTTTCTTTTTAAGGAAGAAAGTGAAGTGCTGCGGGCTGGGAAGAATGCTGTGGCCATCCACCCCGTGCGGTCTTCCGAGGGAGGCGGGGTCTAGCTTGCTGTGCCCAGGGCCCAGCCGGCAGCGGGCAGAGCCCCTGGGAAGGAGGAGGAGGCCTGTGCCCGGCGTGGTGCCCAGAGAAGAGCTGCTGGCTCCGCTGGCTCTCGGGCAGGCCCTTGGAGAGCCCGTTTCCCTGGTCTTGGTGTGTCCAACCTACGGGGCCCCGCAGAGGGAAGTGGAGGCCCTGCTCCCAGCTGGGCATTCCCATCGTGTGCCACCGTTGCTGAGCCTGCGCCAGTCCTGCTGGTTCCTGTGGGGTGGGGAGGAGCTTCTCTGTGACTGTTGCAGAGGCCATACCCAGCTGCCCCACGGGTCATCTGATAGGCTGGTGTCGCTCTGTCACCCACACCTACCTGTCTCTGGATGTGCCCCTGACCATCCCTCTGACTGTCCCCCTCCGTGGAGGATCAACATTCTGTGATACTTCGTCTCTCTCTCTTGCTCTTTACCATCCCCTTCCATAGACCAAGAGGTCCTGAAACCCAGGAACTGGATGTGGACACAGAGACCCAGGAGCCGAACCGCAGAGCGGTTGAGGGCGCAGCCCTCCTGTCCGCCTCCCAGGAAAAATCTGGCCCCTGTGGGGTCCCCAGGGCCCCACACCCCTACCTCGGCTGCTTGGTCTCGTGGACCTCCTGAGCCTCCATTACCTTGCACTGGGTCCCCCTGCTGCGGTCCACCAAGCACACCGCCCAGCCTGTGTCCTCGTCCAAACGGGAGGCCCTGAGCTGCCCTCCGCCAGGCTGGGGGCCGGAAGGGATGGGCGCACACTGTGGCCCGCAGCCTCCCTGGGCTCCCATCTCTGGTCTGCAGGGCAGGGGCTGGATCTTGCTCAGTGTCACAGATTTTTAAACTCCTGATGTATGTTAAGTGCTTGGGTGGCCTTGGAGTTGGGTCTCAACTCCTGAGTCCCTGTAAGTCCCACAGGGCCAGGGAGCCGTGCCCTTGGCGGAGGCTGGTGGTGACTGTGAGTAGGTACTTGGCCCCCAGGAGGGAGGCTGTGCCAGCTTGGCTCAGGGCCACTGCCCAGCCTTGGAGTCCCCACAGCCATGGAGGGCATCCTCGTTTTCTGGGACAGAACCAGCTCTGAAGTGGTAGCTCAGGGCCACCGGGCCCCTGGCCCTCAGCTGGGGCTCTTGTCAGCCAGAGTACAGGATGGGGACACAGAGGGCCATCTGGGTCATAGGCACCCTGCTCTCCCGTTGGAGACAGTTCTCAGGGAGGGTCACAGGGCCTCTGAGCTCCTGGGATCGCGGCTCCAGGTCTGTGCTCACAGTGGGTCTGTGTGCACCCCCGTTGCCTTGTGTGGCTGGAGTGCAGGCAAGGGCCTGGCCAGGTCAGGGCTGGACCTCCACCCTAACCCCTCAGAAGGTAAGGGCAGGAGTTGCCCCATCTGCGAACCTAGGTTAGGGCTAGGGGCTGGGCAAGGTCTGCTGGTTACGCTGGCCTTCTGACCTCAGGCCCCCTCTCTGATGGGGCCTTGAAAACCCCAGCTGGCCTTGTCAGTTCTGTCCGTCTGTCGGTCCGTCCATCCCAGCCTACCCCTACCCCACCTGGTTTCAACCCTCCTTCCTGGCCCCGCGTCATCAGATACCTAGGCTTCCCCCCGTGGTGCCTCCAACAGAGCCCATCCACTCACCCACCGCCCAACTGAGCTTCCCAATGGTGGTCTGTCGAGCCTCCTCCCTGCCCAGTGGCTCATCCCAGGCCAGGCCTCCTGTGCCTGTCCCCACATCCACCACCTGCCCTGGGCTTCACCACCTGTCGACATCCTGTTTGCATTTGAGGAACCCAGTGAGGTTCCGCCTCCTCCACGCGACCTCTCCAATGGCCCAGAACGTTCTTTCCTCCCTGAGTCTCCTCCAACCGACTGGGCCCCACACAGTTTGTCTCATGTTGTCTAATGTCACGGAATCGCAGATGCAGGACCGGTGCCCTGGGCGGGCCTCTCCGGGGGCAGGGCTGCATGGCGCCTTCCAGCAGGTGGTAGGCAGCAGGGCCCTGTGCTGGGCTCCATGAGACGGGCAGGGATACGAAGAGGTGCATCCTTTTCACCCGTGACCTGCTGGCGGCCCCCAATATCCTGAGGCCCTGTAAGCATCTCGAGAGCCAGGTGGGACCACAGCCGGTGGCTGGGCAGGACGGCAGGTGGCCCAGGAAAGGAGAGGAGGGGAGACCAAGCTGCCACTGAGGCATGAAGCCTGGCCAGGTGTGACTTTCCCAGAGCACTCGGTGTTGGGGGTGAGATAACCGGGGGCGGGGAGTGATAACCTGGGCTTCCGAGGTCACAGGGGCAGCCCCCGCCCCTCTGCTGCCCTGGAGGCAGCTCAGGGCCAAGGGTCTTACTTTAGATATCAGGGACAAGGGAGCTGAGGCTTGACTTTTTTTTTTTTTCCTCCCAATATTGAAATATAATCCATGTGACAGAAAATTCATCATGTTGAAGTGCTGACGTCAGTGGATTTCAGTACATTTACTGTGCGGTGTAGCCCTCATCACTGCCTAACTCCAGAACATTTCCATCACCGCATAAAGAAACCCTGGCCCATTAGAAGTTATTCCTCTTTTCTTCTCCAGCTTTTGACACTCACTCATAGCTTTCTGTCTGTAGATTTGCCCCTGTGGTATAAATGGAATCATATGTGTGGGCTTTAGTGACTGTTACTTGGTGGAACTCTCTCAGGTCGGTCCGTACTGTGGGGCACACGTACACCAGCCTTTCACTCCGTTTCATGGTCAGGCAGTATCCCATTGGGAGGATGGGCTGTATTTTCGTGATCCATCACCTGCTGATGGGTGAGACCTGGCTTTTGAGGTTCGGCCAACTCCCTGAAGCCAGCACGAGGAAGGGCTGGGAGGAGACTTCTGAGCAGCCACCTGCTGGTCACCCTAGCTTTGGAAGACAGAGCTTTGGCGGGCAGACAGGTTCCCTCAGGTCCCACTGGTGTGACCCACGGTCAGGTCCGACAGGGTGGCTGCCTTCCTGGAAGGGAGCTGGACACCCACCGGCAGTGCCCTCCACTCCGGATTCCAGGGAAGGAAGCAGCACCCCTCCAGGGGAGCAGGGCCAGCAGGCCTGGCGGGAGCCGTGAGAGCTCCGGGTCACGACCGCCCCCCCTGTCTTCCAGCATCCGCAGCGTCATGCAGAAGTACCTGGAGGACCGGGGTGAGGTGACCTTTGAGAAGATCTTCTCCCAGAAGCTGGGTGAGTATGGTGGGGGCTCTGCCAGCCCCAGGGCATCCGCCCCACCTCCCGGTCCGGCTGCCAGGCCAGGGGGTGGGGGCAGGAGGCCCCTGGGGCCGCCTTTGTGTGCCCCCCTCTCTGCCAAGAGATCTCCCGCCCACCGTGGGGGAAGCACAGGGCAGCAAGCGAGCCCCGCTGCTGGCGGCAGGGCCGGGACCCAGCGTCTCCCAGCCCCTGCCTGTTGCCCCGGGAGGCCCCTGCAGCGGGGTGGGGGCCCAGCAGTCTTCCAGGGCCGCCAGGGAAGTTCCTCCTTTGGGGTTTTTGTTTTTGAGAGTGGCAGCTTCCCCTTGGCGCAGGCACAGCTGCTAGGGCCGTTGGTGGAACTGACAGGAAGGGGCGGGGCCCTTCCTGTGGCGCCCGCCGCGCTGTGGTCGCCCCCGCCCCCACGGCCCTCTTTGTGAGCAACCTGCGCCGGCAGGCCCCTCGGCCGCCTCCTCCAGGGCCCCGGCCTTAGAGGCGGGCACCCGGCGAAGGGGGAGGCGGAGCGCAGGGAAGCAGGCTCGGGCCGCACACAGCTCTGACTTGGCCTTTCCGGGAGAAGGGACCTCCGCTCTGAAATGGGAGGGGCCTGGCCCGCCCGGAGGTCAGGCTTAGGGAGTCTGTGTGTCAAGGAAGCCTTCAGCGTGGGTCCCCTGCCTGGGCTGTGTGACCTTGGGCACATCGCTGCCCCTCTCTGAGCCTCACCTGAGAGCTAGCATTCTGGATCCCCACTGTGCAAGACTGTTGGAAGCCCAGGTGCGGTGGTGGCAATGAAAAGCCCCTCGCCCACTGGGAAGCTGAGGGCTCGCGTCCCTCAAGGTCCAGCGTTGAAAGGCCCGTCTGCCCTTACCAGAAGTCTAGGCCAAGAGCTCTGGCAGAGGGGATAGGGCCCCCAGAGGTGTGCAGAGTCACCCAGCTTGACCCTGGGCACCCACGTCGGGCTACAGGGAGTTGGGACCACCCTTCCTCCTGCTGACCCTGCAGGACTGCTCTGGGGCCCGGCCCCTGGCCCACGTCCTCCAGGGTCTCCTGCCTACCCTTCCTGTAGCCCGTCTCATCCCCTCCCGTCCCCAGAGGCTGTGCTCTCTGGGGCCCTCTGGCCTTCCTTCCCAGGACCTGCCGCTGGGCAGAAGAGCCCTGAGTTCTACTCAGGCTGCCACGTACCACCTGCCTGACAGGTCTCCCTGAGCCTCGGTTTCCCCTACTGGACCTGCCGCCCCTGTCCACCTGTTTTGAGTGGCAGCTGTGAGAGTCAGCCTGATGATGGAGGGGGGATATAGGGTCCAAGGACAGGGCACCCCCAGCCCCCACGCAGCAGCCCTGGCCTGGCCCAGGCAAATCTCACTGCACCTATGCAGCCCAGCTGCCCACTGGGTGTGTCCCCCTTCTGGGGGAGATGCAGGCCCCAGATTGCAGGGAGAGGGCGGGAGGTTCAGGTGCCAGAGTCAGCCCCACACTCTGCCTCACCAGGGTGCCTGCCACTTTCCAGCCACCATCAGAAGAAGCAGATTCTGAGAGGGGTGGGAACTCAAGGCGCCCCGACCCTGAATCTGAGACTCTGGTTGGTGGTGACCTCCAAGGCCACCTTGCCCAGCCTCCGTCCGGGGCAGGGGCCACCTCTGCCACCTCCTTGGCCAGTTCTGCCCAGGAAGCCCTAAGCCCACACCCCCCACCATGATGGGACAGCCTCTGTAGGGCTATGACTCAGCCTGACGCAAAACACTTGCTTTCAGGGTACCTGCTCTTCCGAGACTTCTGCCTGAAGCACCTGGAGGAGGCCAAGCCCTTGGTGGAGTTCTACGAGGAGGTGAGGCCGGATTGGCCTGGCCCTGGTGCACGTGGGGGAAGGAAGGGGCTTGGGCTGCTTTCATTGAACCTGTAAGACAGTCCAGTGCCCCGCTGGGCCGGGGCTCACCTGTGGGGATCTTGTCCTCTAGATCAAGAGATACGAGAAGCTGGAGACAGAGGAGGAGCGCCTGCTCTGCAGCCGAGACATCTTCGACATGTACATCATGAAGGAGCTGCTGGCCTGCTCACATGTGAGTGCCCGGGGCCCACGTGGCAGCCTGGGCGTGGGGACTGGAGGGCTGGCCCCGCGGAGAAGTCACTCACCTCTCCCTCCTTCCCCAGCCTTTCTCAAAAAGGGCCATCAAACACGTCCAGGGCCATCTGGTGAAGAAGCAGGTGCCTCCGGATCTCTTCCAGGTATGTGCTGGGCTTGTCCCTGCTCCCGCCCAGCCAAGCGGGGGTCCCCCGCAGGCGGCACGGGTCCTGGAGCCTGGTCGGCTCCTGCTGTGGCTCAGTCACCCACCTCCCACTCCCTCTCTTAGCCATATATTGAAGAAATTTGCCAGAACCTCCGAGGAGACGTGTTCCAGAAATTCATCGAGAGGTGAGAGCCGGGCACGTGCAGGAGCAGAAAGTGGGAAGAGGCCGCTCTGAGAAGGGGTACAGATGTCCTGGAGGAGAGCAGCCTGCCTGCTTCAGTGCCCAGCGTGTGGGCACCTGGACCTGTCTATACCCCAGTCCGGGGACTCCTGAGAGGTCGCCACTCTCCCACTCTCCTGCCCCGCTCTTCTCAGAACTAGGCACCTCAAAGCCCATCCCTGTCTAAAGGGAGCGAGGGACCACCCACGTGTCTTTCTCCCCATGGACTGTCTAGCCCCTTGCTGGGCCCACTGGGGATGAGAAGTATCAGGCTGGTGGTAAGGATGGGCACAGGAGGACACACTGCCCACCTCTCTGCCCCCTGTGGCCTTCATGGCCAGAGCCAGCCTGGGGGGTATTCCTTGATGTGTCCCAGCTGCCCAGCCGTGGCGTAGTGGCTTCACCAGGAGTGAGTGGTGTGTCACTGGATGTGTGCAAGGAAGGAAACGAGATGAGCCTTGTGGATGTGGTCGCAGGAAGTCGGGGTCAGATGGGAAGATCTCACCTCTAAGTTTATCTGATCCAAGCAGAAACCCAAAGACCGATAACAGTGCTGGCATTGCCGGGACGGGGGTGGGGCAGCCCTGGCTGGCATTCTTCCTGGCAGGCCCGGAGGAGGACCCTGAGGCTTGGGAGCCCAGGCAATAGCAGTGGGTGGGGCCAGCTTGCCCCTAGCATCAATTTCACTCACTTTCTAAGGCTCAGCTGAGCTTGGGTTCTTTCTTCTCTTGCAGCGATAAATTCACACGATTTTGCCAGTGGAAGAATGTAGAGCTCAACATCCATGTGAGTGGGCTGGGTGGGCTTGCAGAACCCTCTCCCTGCTGCTCCTCCCCAGGCCCCCGGGCAGCGGGGGGAGTCTACCTTCAACCCCCAGGGGCGGCTGTGGGGTTAGTGCTGGGACCCCAATGCGGATGGCTCCAGGCAGGGCGGCACTTGGGAAGGGTGAGGGTGGCCCCGGGTCGAGCCCTGGGGTAACCCCCTACTGCTCCCGGGGTGGGGCCCGGGCAGCCTGCAGTGACCGCCCCCCCCCCCCACCCGGCTGCCACCCCTGCAGCTGACCATGAACGACTTCAGTGTGCACCGCATCATCGGGCGAGGTGGCTTCGGTGAGGTCTACGGCTGCCGGAAGGCCGACACGGGCAAGATGTGAGCATCGGGTCCACTGCCTCGGGTGGGATGCCTGAGGGGGAGGAAGGCCCCCCCGGGGTGCCCTGAGGACCGCCCACACCCCACCGCTCCCCTGGGGCCCTGCACTGAAGGTGCCAGCGGACCGACTGAGGGACTGGCTCCTTTCCCACAGGTATGCCATGAAGTGTCTGGACAAGAAGCGCATCAAGATGAAGCAAGGGGAGACTCTGGCCCTGAATGAGCGCATCATGCTGTCGCTCGTCAGCACCGGGGTGAGCGGCAGCCCGCCCCACCTCAGTCCCTGGCTCCGAACCAAGTGCAGCCTGCGCTGACCTCTTCTTTCATCCACTCCTAGGACTGCCCGTTCATCGTCTGCATGTCATACGCCTTCCACACACCGGACAAGCTCAGCTTCATCCTGGATCTCATGAACGGTGAGTGCCTGGCCTGGCCCCAGGTGGACCTCGGGGCTGGGGGCTGGGGTGGGAGCTGAGCGCCGCCCCCTGCGGGCTGCCTCCCTCAGGCGGGGACCTGCACTACCACCTGTCCCAGCACGGGGTCTTCTCTGAGGCCGACATGCGCTTCTACGCCGCGGAGATCATCCTGGGCCTGGAGCATATGCACAACCGCTTCGTGGTCTACCGGGACCTGAAGGTGAGGCGCCGCCCCGCCCTGCCCTCCTCCCGCCGTGGCCCCGCCCCTGTGTGGCGCGCCCCGCCCTCCTCCTGGCCTGGCTCCTCCCCTCTTCGTGCCCCGCCCTCTTCCTGGCCTGGCTCCTCCCCTCCGCAAACCCCCCACGCCCCCGACCCAGGGCCCCGTCTCTGGACACCGTTATCTCTAGACAGTCACCCGGCTGGCGTGTTGCCCCGCCGGGTCCTGTCCTGAGCTGCTCACTGAGCCTCCTCCACAGCCGGCCAACATCCTGCTGGACGAGCACGGGCACGTGCGCATCTCAGACCTGGGCCTGGCCTGTGACTTCTCCAAGAAGAAGCCTCACGCCAGTGTGTGAGTGCCCCAGCCCCACGCCCTCTTCCCACACCCTCTGACCGACCCGCTCATGGCCTCTTTACTCCGCCAGGGGCACCCATGGGTACATGGCTCCCGAGGTTCTACAGAAGGGTGTGGCCTACGACAGCAGCGCCGACTGGTTCTCCCTGGGCTGCATGCTCTTCAAGCTGCTGCGGGGGTGAGCGGGCCATCCCAGGGCAGGTGCACAGGACAGAAACAGGCTCTCCCCCAGGCCAGGAAGGAGGCTGGGGGCAGGGGGTGGGGGGGGCTCTGCCACGTGGCTGTCAGGGGTGGCACCATCCCTGGCTTTGGCAAGGATCATTCATGGGCTTCCCAGGTGGCACTAGTGGTAGAGAACCCGCCTGTCAGTGCAGGAGGTGTAAGAGATGTGGGTTTGATTCCCAGGTCAGGAAGATCCCCTGAAGGAGGACATGGCAAGTTCAGTTCAGTCGCTCAGTCGTGTCCGACTCTTTGCAAACCACTCCAGTATTCTTGCCTGGAGAACCCCCAAGGACAGAGGAGCCTGGCGGGCTACAGTCTATAGGGTCGCACAGAGTCAGACACGACTGCGGTGACTTAGCAGCAGGCACTCATGCAACCTGCCTCAGTTTGCACATTCCCATTCTCTGACCTTGGACTTTGGCCCTTCTTGCCCAGGCACAGCCCTTTCCGGCAGCACAAGACCAAAGACAAGCATGAGATCGACAGAATGACATTGACAATGGTGAGTGGAGGGTCCCAACCTGGGGAGGCTGGGTGGAGCTCATGAGGGGCCATAGTGTAGCTAGGGTCTCCTGTGGGCATCAGGGTCTCAGCCACCAGCAGCCCACCCTCTGGCCTCCAGCCCCATTGGCTCTCTCTTCCCCACATTGTCAGAGCAAACATGCCTGCTAGGGGCGTCTGGAAGCTCTCCATCTGCCGGGGGCCTGGACCCACCTGCCCTTGCCTCATGCAGCCTCACGAGGCCCAGAGCTGTGATGGGGGCCGGGGTGGGCCTCTGCCAACGTCCCCTCCTCCTCCCTGCAGGCTGTGGAGCTGCCTGACTCCTTCTCCCCTGAGCTCCGCTCCTTGCTGGAGGGGCTGCTGCAGAGGGATGTCAACCGGAGGCTAGGCTGCCGGGGCCGAGGGTGAGTGCTTGGGACCCTAGCCATTACCCCAGGCCTTCCCGCCCTGCTGGGTGATGTCCACACTGCGGTGTCTAGGCTTCTGCAGGGGTTGCTGGGGCGGCCTGCCTGAGCCTCCCCCCCTGTTCCTCTGAGGACAAGGGCTGTGTTTTGTCACTGGAGCCCCCCACTCTGTGGTCCCAGCCTCCTTGGCAGAGTTCACAAGTTGGGGCTAGAGCAGCCCTGCCCATTGTTCCCAGGTGGAGGGTGTGTGCTGTACAGCTGCTGGGGGTGGGCGCAGACCGAACAAAGATGATGTTGCTAATGATGATGACAGCAGCTTTTTATGTTTATTAAACATTTACTAAGCACTGGGTGTGATGTTGCAAGATTCCCAGTATTAAACTCACCACAGCTCTATGCTGTGGAAACTGCTGTTCTCCCCATTTTAAAGATGAGGAAACAGGCTGAGGTTTAAGGAACTTGCCCGAGGTTGCAGAGCCAGAGTGTGGCTAAACCAGCAGTTAAACCTAGGTCACCTGTCCCACAGCCCAGACCTCACCCCCCCAACCTGGGTGGTGCCAAGCCCCAGTGACCCTCTCTTCCCACAGGGCCCAGGAGGTAAAGGAGAGCCCCTTCTTCCGTTCCCTGGACTGGCAGATGGTCTTCTTGCAAAAGGTAACAGCCCAGAGCCGGGGCCGGGCAGGGTGCTCGGGAGCCCCTCCTCAGTGCTGATGCCTAGCCCCTGTTCCACCGCAGTACCCTCCGCCATTGATCCCCCCACGAGGGGAGGTGAACGCAGCCGACGCCTTCGACATTGGCTCCTTTGATGAGGAGGACACAAAAGGAATCAAGGTATGGGGCCTGGCCTGGCCTCCCAGCCCTGAGCACAGCTGGCAGTGTCCTCTGTCCTCTGGCCCTATGAGATCCCCGTGCCAGCCCCATCTGCCTGGTGGGCCTCGGGCTACTCCTCCCCACACGTCCCCGGGGGTGGCCGTTGGACCAGACCACCATGTTCCGGGCCCTGCAGCCAGGCCGGCCTGTGGCTGACAGCCATCCCTTCTGCACCCTCTTGGTGAAGCTACTGGACAGTGACCAGGAGCTCTACCGCAACTTCCCCCTGACCATCTCGGAGCGGTGGCAGCAGGAGGTAGCAGAGACTGTCTTTGACACCATCAATGCTGAGACAGACCGGCTGGAGGCCCGCAAGAAAACCAAAAACAAGCAGTTGGGCCACGAGGAAGGTGAGGGTCAGCAGCTGCTGTGGGCACCCACTGCCCGCTCTAGAGATGGGAAGCAGGCTCAGGTGTCAGCCGGGGTCCCTGCCAGAGAGCAGCTGATCCAGGACTCGGACCGGCTCGGCGGCCGGCTGAGTTCTCTCTCGCTCTCCCCCGTCAGACTACGCCCTGGGCAAGGACTGCATCATGCATGGCTACATGTCCAAGATGGGCAACCCCTTCCTGACCCAGTGGCAGCGGCGGTACTTCTACCTGTTCCCCAACCGGCTCGAGTGGCGGGGCGAGGGCGAGGCCCCGGTAAGGAGCAGCCCGGGCCGGGAACCCCTGGGGTGGGGGGGCCCAGGCCCTCACCGCCCACTCCCCGCCCTGCAGCAGAGCCTGCTGACCATGGAGGAGATCCAGTCGGTGGAAGAGACGCAGATCAAGGAGCGAAAGTGCCTCCTCCTCAAGATCCGAGGTGGCAAGCAGTTTGTCCTGCAGTGCGACGTGAGTGGGGACCCGGGGTGGGGCTGGGGCGGGGCCAGAATGGCTGGGGCGGGGCCAGAGGGGCCAGGCCCCGCCTAACAGCCAGTGTGCGCGCAGAGTGACCCAGAGCTGGTGCAGTGGAAGAAGGAGCTGCGAGATGCCTACCGCGAAGCCCAGCAGCTGGTGCAGCGGGTGCCCAAGATGAAGAACAAGCCGCGCTCGCCCGTCGTGGAGCTGAGCAAGGTGCCACTGATCCAGCGCGGCAGCGCCAACGGCCTCTGACCTGCCGCCCGCTCGCCCGGCCGCCCTCCTGCCCGCCCGCCTTTTATAAACCTCTAATTTATTTTGTTGAATTTTTATTATTTGTTTTCCCGCCAAGCGGAAAAGGTTTTATTTTGTAATTATTGTGATTTCCTGTGGCCCCAGCCTGGACCAGCCCCCAGGGAGGGGCCCGCTTGCCTTGGCTCCTGCTGCCACCCACCCAGCCACTGTCCAGCCACCTCACCCTGCCCCCAGGGGCCTCCGCTCCTGGTGTCTCCCCCACAGGGGGAGAGCAGCAGCCCCTAGCGCCCTCCCACGCTTCCCCAGGGATGGTCGCCTGGAGTTGGGCCTGCTGTCCCCCCTCCCCAGCTCTGTGCCCACAGCACAGCTGGGTGGCCTGGCGGCCCCACCCAGGGAGGCTGCAGCACAAGGAGGCTACTTGAAGCTCCCACCGCAGCCCCTCCTGCATCGACTGGCACACAGGCCTGCACTGACCTGCCCTCCAGCCAGTCGGTAGATAAGGGAGCCTGTGGACTCGCTGACCCCAGGGCCTCCCACGTGACTTAGGCTCCTGCACCCTTTCTTGGGAAGAGCCCCCGTGTCACTGGCTGCCTCCACTTGCACCTTCCCTGGACACAGTGGGACCTGGCCACGAGGCTGGCATTGGCAGTGGGCTGCTGCCCCCACCCCAGCCCCCTCTTCTTCCCACCCAAGCACCCAGGCTCAGGGACCACAGAAAGGCACCTTCGGGGCTGTGCCACACTGGCCTCGCCTGGCCCCGAGCCCCCTTCCTCTGGGCTGGGCAGGGCCTCTTCTGCTCGGAACCATTGGGGGCTGGCCTGGGCCGGCCGGACGGCACAGTGCGAGGGGCGGGTGGGGCAGCCCTTCCCACTCCAGGTCGCTCAGCGCGCCCCTCGCTGTCCAGCCCCACATCCTGTCAGTGCCACCGCCCCCAGGGCGCCACCTCGCCCGCAGCATGCCCCCTCGTGCCAGTCGCTGCCATGTGGTGTCGCGCCCTCCCCCGGGGTTGGGTCGGCGGGCCCTCCCCTCCCATCTACACTCCCCGGGGCGTTCCTTTGCCGATTTTTGAATGTGATTTTAAAGAGTGAAAAATGATACTATGCGTTTTTATAAAAAATAGTGCCTGACTCCTTGGCTATGTCAGACTGTTTTTGTGCCTGAGGGTCATTTTCAGCCTCCCCCCGGGGTGGAGCCTGAGGAGGGAAGGTCTTGGTGGTGCCAGATCTCTGCCTCCAGGGCAGGCGCTCACAGCCTGGGGAGGGGTGGAGGTGGCTCGCACCCTGCCTGTCCCATCCTGGGGGAGCAGAAGGGAGTCTTCTCCCCGCTGCCTGGGAAGCAGCAGGTGCCTGCAGGTTCGTGCCTAGTGTCCTGTTTGGACTGGCCGGGCATCTAGCCCGCCGGGGCCCCCACTGAGGGCACTGCTGTGGACAGATGAGCACCTCTGCCCTGGGGGCCACACAGGCATCCTCAGCCTCTGGCTTCAGCCTAACCTCTGGCCTTGCAGCTCAGCCTCCAGTAGAGGTCCTTGAAGCCTGAGTGATCCCCCAGCACCAGGCTTCATGTACCCAGAGGCAATGTTCAACTTTCTTCTCCGCACGGCTCTGCCATCTAGGCCCCCATGGGTGATGCCGCTGCTGCCCTTTCCATGCAGGGCTCTGCTGGCAAGGATCAGGGCCCCAAGGAGTCCCGGAGGAAATGGCTTTTGAGCTGGGCCTCCAGCACTGGGGTGGACGAGGTGGGGAGGACATTTCTGAGGCAGGGAAGGGTCAGGAGTGGCTCAGGTTAGCAGCAGTACTGTGGGAAGGAAGCAGGCCTGGGAGGCCCTGAATGCCAGGCTAAAGCCAACCCAGAGTCCAGGGGCACTTAGTGACTGCAGCACAAAGATGGGAATGCAGATGGAATCTGAACCTGGATAGGCTCTCGGGAGTCCTTGAAGGTTCTGGACAGGGGCTGGGTGGTGACTGGATAGCTGACTGCAGAACTAGTTGCTGGTTACACGTGCAGAGTGTGCAGAAGGAGACAAGTCAAGGAGACAGGGGAAGGGCCCGTGATTCTGTCCAGGGAAGAGATGTCATAATGATGGTGGTAGTAGAGGAAGAGATGCAAAGAGGCCGGATGGAAAGAACGTGGCCCAGTGGGAATGGGCAGGAGTTGAGGACAAGAGAGGTTGGAGCCCACGATGGTACACCAGGAGGGCCCAGTGTCACTCAGAGCCACGATAGGGAGCAGAGCTGGCCGGAAGGGAGGAGGGAGGTCGTGGCTGCATGTGGCTTGGGACCTGCTGATGGACTGCATGGGCCTTTGGGCACAGAGGAGTCCCAGAAGGAGCTGAAATGTGGTCCTAGAGGTGGCACCAGGGTGACATTGGAACAGATAGGCTTTCAGCTGGAAGAAGCCTGATTTGGGAGTCAGGAAGAGTCCTGGAAAAGGTTTGAGAAGACAACAGCATTAGGAGTCAAGGACTGGTAGGGAGTTGTGTTCAAGAGTGCAGAAATCAGGACAGGCTGGGCCTGAGACAGTCCAGTTAGATTTGGGGTGAAGAGGGCTTGGGGACCGGGTAGCACTTTTTGAGGAAGGTGGAGGCTAGAAAGAGCTACAACATTTTATTTTTATTAAAAAAAAAATTTTTTTTAACACCAAAACCACTTGTATTGGGGTATAGCCAATTAACAATGTTGTGGTAGCTTCAGGTGAACAGCAAAGGGCCTCAGCCATGCATACACATGTATGTATCCATGCTCTCCCAAACCCTCCCCAATCCAGGCTTGCACATAACACTGAACAGAGTTCCAGATGCTATGCAATGTCTTTGTCGGTTATCCATTTTCAATATAGCAGGGTGTACATGACCTTCCCAAAGTCCGTAAGTATCCCTTCCCCCCAGCCACCATAAGTTTGTCGTCTAAATCTGTGAGTCTCTTTCTGTTCTGTAAGTTCATTTGTATCATTTCTTTTTAGACTCCATATATAAAGGGTGTCGTATGATATTTCTCCTTCTCTGTCTGACTTAACTTTGCTCAGTATGACACTCTCTTAGGTCCACCCACGTTGCTGCAAATGGCATTTCATTCTTTTTAATGGCTGAGTAATATTCCATTGAATATCTGTACCACATCTTCTTTATTCATTCCATGTCTGGCAGGGCCTGATTTTAGAGTTCTAGACATTCAGAGGCCTCTGCTGTCATAGGCCCAAGGACATTATAATGACTTGATGGCACCACAGTGCTAAGTGATCCTAGATAGCACAGGAATCACTTGGCCACAAAGAGAGGGCAAGCTGAGAACGTTAACTAGAGCCTCCCAGCCCACAGACAGACCTTAAACATCTAGATCAAATGGCACGACCTTTTTATAAACAGAGATGGAAACCTGAGGGTCAGCCTTGGCCAAACCCGGCCACTGCCTCACCAAGTCTGGGGCCAAAACCCAGGCTAAGGCTAGGACAATACACCAAAGCTCAGCAAGGCCTGCACCCTGGTTCCGGTGCGGGCAGAGGAGGCTGGCTCTGATTTCGAAACTCTCCTTCCTCTCCTGACGCTGGCAGCAAAGTGCAGCCTCTGCAAAAGGGGTGCATGCGGCGGCTGACAGCAGCCACCTCGCAGTGAAGGGCCCTCCGGAAGGTCTAGAGCTAGCCAGGCCGGCTCCCCACCCCTCCCCAACTCCCATTCCTGCCTCCCGTGCGCCCCACCCCCATCCCCCAGGGCAGAATCCAGCCCAGGAAGGGGGCCTCAAGCAAAGCTGGTCAGCATTTAGGGGAATCTCAGAAGTGATGGGGTTGAGGTAAACCAGCAGCTCGCATCCCACCCGCACAGTCAGGCACGTTCGGGTACCCGCGGGGCCTGGGGTAGGAAGATCGGGCGCATGGTCAAGGAGGGGAGCTGCCGGGGGACCGCGGGCGACCCTACAGCCGCGGGATCGCGGCCCGCCGAGCACGCAGGCGCGCACGTACGCTCTCCGGGCCGCCGGGCCCCTGGCCTCGCTTCTTCCCCTTCCGGACCCGCGAGGACCGGTCTGAGCCGTGCCTGGGTCGCCCCCTGCAGGGCGCGGGCTGAGCTGCAGCCTGGCCCCGCCTCCCGGAACGCCCTCCGCAGACCCTTCCCGGCCGAGACCCGGGGCTGAGACCCGAGGCCTGGCTTCTGCCCTGGCGCCCGTGGCCGGCAGCGCTGCTTGGCGGCGCCCCTCGCCCGTCCCCGGTGCGCGCCAGCTTCTCCGAGGTTTCGATGGCTGTGAAGCACGGCGGGCACCACGCCCGACGCCCCGCCCCGCCCCGGCGCCGCCCCGCCCGCCGGCCCCCCCC